>NC_086359.1:25639362-25668225 GCF_036324505.1 Eleginops maclovinus | reverse complement strand
ACCCCCAATTATAAAAAAAACCTTTTAAAAGCAGGCAAACCTCCCAGGTCGGTGGTTCTTTTTATTTGTACCTTCCCGGGGGTTCTAAGGTTTTTTTAAAGTAAAATTCAAGTCTTTTTCAGCCCTTTTTAAGACATTCTGTAAAAAATTTAAAACCCCTACACGGCCTTTTTTCACGCATCCCGGCAAAGAAAAATTTTTTTTTTTTTTAAATGGTTTATTATGATTAAAACGTTATTATTTCTCAAAAAAATGTGAAAATGGGGACTGAAAAACCCTTATGGAAAAAAATTATGAAATTGCGCACGTAGTGAATAGTGAGTACAACACCACGCATCACGCCCAACAAACAAACAAGCAAACAGAGGTGTGCAAATCTATTTATTAGCTAGTTTATTCCCTGCTGGGAATATGGGGAGTAGAGAGATCCAAAACAACAAACAAAAAAAAACAATCAACAAAAATAAAATAAAGATAAGTAACCCAAAGCCTCTTTTTAGCAGCGTTCTTTTTTTCAAGGAAAACCAGTTCTGCCAACTTCTCCTTTGGGCCCTCTCCGCAGGGGGGTTGGACCTGGAGTGGGGCAGCCTTTTTTGCCCCCTCCCTTTTGCTTCGCCTGCTCACCCGCCTGTCCGACCCCTAGCCAGCCCCTCAGATCCCCCTTTTAAAGCGTTTCCCTCTTCCCCTTCGCTCCTGCAGACAGTCCTCTGCCCCCTTTCCTCTTAGAGCCCTGGTCTTTTCCCTCCCTCTTCTTTCTTTCGTTCTAAAGGTGGTAGATCCCCTTGCCCTTTGCTCTTGTACCCTTGTCAGGGGGTTTTTTATAGGGGAAAACCTGGGTATCGGGTTGGGAAAAGGACCGGGTCAGGACAAACCGAGACCACTATGTTGATTCTTCAACTTTTAAGCAAAGATTTTTATAGTGCAGGCGGATTCATCTTCCTTGGTAACACCTCCAAGTTGTATAATGTAGTACCACCCGCCTCCGTGTGACCAAGTGTCCTCATGCAAAATTTTCTGATCCATTTTTATTGAGGAGAATCCACGTTTTAACAGTAGCTTGGCCCTGGGAGAGGATGGCAGCTTTTTGAAGGCCCACAGTCTGGATAAGGCCCCATGGCCTGCTCAGGGGGAGTCCAGCCTCTTCTGCAGGGAGCAAAGTAGAGGAAGTCCTTGGCCCTTAAAGGACAGGAGTGTAATGTGCGGGGAGATCCCATGACAAAAAGATGGAAAATTTTAGGAAAACATGATAACTTGGGCAGGAAATCAGATTGAAATAATTAAATTATGGGGCCTTAATTTTCCCCTTTTTTTCCCCCAAATTATTTTTTAGTGTTTGCTGGAAAAAATTGAAAGTTTTCTGGATTCTGATTTTCGGGGCCTTCATTGACGGATCCAGGAAATTCCCACAGTCAGATATTTGGGGGGGCTTTGCCGCTTTTTGAGGTTTTTTACAAAATTGAGATTTTTGAACTTAGATGGTTGCCAGCTCAGAGGAAAGAAATTAGATGAAATAGAAAATGCCCCCCATCCCGGGTTTTCCCCTACCAGTAAGATTTTTTAAAAAAACCCCTATTAAAGAACGGGTTCCCCTGAAAGTGTGTTTTTTGGGTGAGCCAAGGCTTGTCGTGAATCCAGTTTGGTAGTGGGGGGCGTGATATCTTTGGATTCTTCTTTATGAAGCTTTGAGTAGACTCTGTCAAAGACAAAAAAAAAAGGGTCTGGTGCGGTTTTATCTCCTAATCCCAAATTTTTCAATTTTTTTTTTACACCAAAACCCCAAAAGCCCCATATTGCAAAATGTTTCAATTGACCCCAATATTGGTTATTATGGAAAGTAAATTATTACTATCATCAAATTCGGTCAGGCCCTTTGGGAGGGGAAATGGGAGCACCGGCTCGCGGTTTGTATTTTGTTGGAAGGGGGTGAAGGTCTGAAATGCGCGTAGAAGTGAAATTTGGCCAGAAGAGTGGACCCTTTATGGTGCTGAAAACTGTGTCATAAGATCCTGTGAAAGGGACAGGGCAGGACATTTCAAAAAAAAACTATAAAAAAGGCCACACCCCCACCGGGGTAAGCACAGTCAAGACCTATTCACGCATTTTGTAGGCCCCGTTCCGGGTTTTGGGGTTTTTTTGTTTTCACAGCTTCCATGTAAAAAGAAGTGGGGCCCAGATTTCCAGGGTTTTCCCAAAACCCGGAAGGTTTTTCCCCAAAACGAGGGCACAGAAAGAAAGGGGGAACCACTGGACTTTTTTTAGGGGTGCTTTAACCCTCTCTCCTGGCAGGCACTTTGTTAAACAATGTGTGCATTGCTTCAGAACTTGTCCAGAAAGCCATGCGTAACCCCACGAAAGCTTGTGTGCGTGGTAGGCCACGCTCCCCACACAAATGAGTGAAGACCTGGGGGTTTTCTTCAAACTTGATTTAGAAAAAATTCTCCATACAGTTCTTGATCATTTTAAAATTTTTTTATTCAATGTAAATGCATAAAAAAATTACTATTTTATTTTAATATTACAAATGGACCATACCTTCACCCACACACACAGAAATAACATTTGGCTATAAAATCCTCACTCCCTACTGCTCAGCTTGATCTTTTTGGAAAAAATTCGAACAGTTTCCAGTTAAACACTGGGCCCATCCATTGAAAAAGGAACCAGTCCTTTAGGTTCAGTTTGCCCTACTTTTTCCCGAAAAAAAAAAGCTCATTTGTTACCCAAGATAAGATGAATAGATGGCAGCACATTTGTTAAGGGGGGTGCCCAATTGGTCTTGGGACATTGCCTTTACAGGACTGTGTATCCCCAAAATATTCAAATAAATGAGAAATATTCAGAGTAAAAAAAAGGGTTTTGTTACTTTTAGATGTGACGCAGGTTTGTGCGTGGAATGTCCCATAAACCGGGGAGCCCAAATACGGGGCGAAACCCGTCCCCCGTCCAGAAGGGGACATGAATCCAGTGTTTTTTTTTGTAGTCCGTTTGGGGTCTCATCGAACATCAGAAGAAACGGCGATTTGTTGACTTTGGGGCACCGTTCCCCTTTGATGAACACCCCCTAAAGAATTTGGCTATGTACGCGTTTTGTCGGGCCCCCCGTGAAAAATGGGTAGCTATGTTGAACCGGGAAAAAAATTTTAAAAAATCGGAAAGTTTTATTTTTAATTGTGGATGAGTTTGGCGTGTGTTGAGAGTCCACAACACCCCCTGCTTTTATTGTTGGTGTGGACCCAAAGGTGTGCGCGATCCACACTAACAGGGGGGTTTTCGTAGTAGCTGGAGGGCGTAGCAGAACGTTGCGCTGGCTGGTTCACGTTACCGCACTTCGCACATTTCAGCTAGTGGTAACATTGCAGGCTGAAACCCCCCCGGCGACGGAGGGAGTTTGTTTTTCCCCTTCTGGGCTGAGTGCTTTGGTGATTTGCATGAGACTCTAGAGCCCTTTAGCCCATGGTACCAAACGGATTTTTTTTTTTTTCTACTGTGCAAAAAAACTTCGAAAACGTTGGGTTTTTCCCCAAGGTTTTACCCCGTGAAAAGCTCGTTTGTCTCGCCCAGCTTCATTAAATTTGCATTTTCCCATAACCACGAATGTATCTGGGCTGGGCATCTCTGGTCTGGCTGCTTGATGCTGTAGCAAAGTGACTCTTCCGACCCGGGGGCAGCGTTCGTTTTAATTATTTGGGTTGCCCCTTTTATTTGGCTGGTTTTTTTAACAAAGTAATAGTGGTGACAAATTAAACTTTTTTAAAAGAATGGATATCGGGGAAGAAGGGTTTCATACTGCACAAATGTAAGAAGGTATCAAAATTCAAGACTTTTTTTAAATCTTTTTAAGGTTTTTTATTTCCAAATTTTAAAATTAATGCTTTTTAAGCTTTTTTAAAGGGCCCGCGGGAACCCCGCTTACTTTAAATCACCTTTTGTTCACTGTTTTTGATCATTGGGAAAGGAAGGCAGATGTGTTCCTGTTGTTTTGTATTATTGCAGCTACGGATGGAATCAATACATGGTGCTAAAACAGGTTGTGTAAGAAATGTTTTTTATTCGAAGCCCAGGAGTCGATTTAAAGAAAATTTTGAAGTGAAGCTCCTCATATGGGTTTTTAAAAAAGGAGTATTTAATAAAAGGATGCATCAGTAGGTTTTAAAAAAGGTTTCCAGCTTTGGCTCAATAGCCCGGTACACGGTCCACAGGCCACTGAAAGACTGGGCTATCAGTAGTTGCTGTCGGAACAAAAGAGAGATCGATTTCACAATACAAACATCTTTTTTGAACCATCCCTTTCGGTCATAAAAAAACAACTTCAAAATAAAACGAGCTCGTTTCGTCCCCTCATTGGTTGGTAGCGGGGGCTGGATCCTGTTGGCCTCTTGTCGTCACATGGGGTTCTCCGGACTCTTCTATAGGCTGACGTTGTCGGGAGCGGGTCCTCCTATGACGTCACTGTCGCCATCTTGTTAGCGATGTCCTGAAGCTCTCACCTACGATATTCTATTATGCAATCCTTCTGAAGTTTATCAGTTACTAAACACGCAATAGTATTATTGCAGCATCAATGAGTGAGAGGGAGAGGCGGTGTGTTTAGTATGTAACTCCACGCGTCCTTCTCCCTCTATATATATACAATACAATATTAGCTATATGCTATCTGAGGTAAAAACAACATCCGGTAATACTACGGAAAATTGGACAAATATGATCCGTCCAGAAACAGTGAATTATTTTTTAATGTTCTGTTTCAATATATTGATTTTTTTCTTACAGTTGCATTTCTGATGGTAAATCATAATGAAAACTACGCCGGTAAAACATTGCATGTAGAAAACGGCTTATGCCACAAAGTTTTAGCAAATTGGTAAAAGTAGTCAGAGTAGCTTCGCTTGCTATGCTAACCAATTCTCCTGTCTAATGCCTAAGGACACTTTCATAACAGCATTGTGATGCCAAAACAGCGTCAATTTCAGACTAAAAACCATTCACTTTGGGGAGGGGTATGCATCAGCTGCTTGTGGCCCAGTCAGACGTGAATATTTTTCAGTGAACCACCGCCGGAGTTAAGGGTTTATAGACTAAAAATTGAGGGTTGTTGTGAGCGGATTTGGGGGAGAAAATCAGCGACTAAAACTTTTGTGGGGGTCATAAGGGGCCCCGTAAACGGTTATGTCATGACGCAAACGAGGACACAATGATGCAGCTTCACTTGAGCCCCACTCGGCCTCTGGCAGTAGAAAACACAAGGGGTGCCACAGGCTAAAACCCAAAAAAGCAACAGAAAAGCAAAAGATCTGATCTTAAACCCGGATCCGGTTTGTGGAAAAGGGCATTTGTGAGTCTCCTTACACACCCGGGACACTTTATTTATGTATAAAGACATCAAAAAGTAATTTTGCATAATGGGGGACTTTTAATGTAACATTTAATTTAAAGTAGATGAAGGGTACTGTGGGCCTGTCCAAAATTTGAAAACCATACATAGCCCTTTATAGCCTAAGCAGAGATATACACATTTTGGGTTAGACAATAAGTAAAGCGGAATAAAGGTAAAACTACATTACTTTTGTTTTCCGAAAAAATAAGCCCAGGAGTTCAAAAGTCTTGTTTCCTACCCCTTTGGGTTTAGAGCTCCTCCATGGATGGCAGCTCCTTCCTTCAACCTCACATCAGACAAGGAAAACACTCCCAAAGAAACCCCCACAGTTAAGGGGGGGGAAAAACCTGGGGGGAGAGGGAAAAGTCTCCTAGGACGGATATTGCGTAGGTGTCTGTGTAAATTAAAAAGATAATACATTTACAATATAGCTTTGTCTAAATGCTTTTAAAAATACTGTGACTATACTAAGAAGAAGTGTTATCAACAGACCTCTGGGTGCCATCAAAGAAGTAGTAAGGTGAGCATCAGGCATTACCACAGCAACAGGGACGTTCTAGGACCACAGCAACAGGCACAGCCAGGACTCATGACCGAGGATCCCGGCGTAACCATCTGAGAACATGAACCCTGTGCTGCATCATCAAGTAATATACATGCTTTTTTCATAACAACTAAGCTATCAGCTATGTAGGCTACAGGGATGTCACAAGGATGTACAAACAGTTTATGAGAACTTTAAATACACAAGAAAAAAACAAGACGAAAATGTAAACAGAAATGTATTCAAATCCCACGGCGAAAGTAAATCCCTTTTAATTCTCTTGACATCAGTTCTTTCAAGTCTTGGTGGCCATGGGGAAAAAAAAAAAATATCTCAAAGCACCAAATCAATATATGTCTCAATATTTACAAAAATGGGCATGGCGGTTTTATGTCAAGAAGGTTAATTGTGCCATTACTCAAAGGGAGTTTCTGTCAGAAAACAAGCCGGAGGGCCCAGTACACTGTTTAGACCTCCAGGGGGGGGACTGGCTGGTCTTATACTTTTATTTTGAAGGCATACTGGTCTGTTTTCTGGTGTTGTTTTTCATGATGCTGGTATCTTGTTGCAACCATAGAGGAGTGGGGCGCTCCCAAAGAAAACCACACAAACTCCTCTCAAGTCTGAACAAACAAACATTCTACCGGACACCAAAATTGTGTATGAAAGACCATCAAATGATTATTATTGCAGTTAGTAGCCTATTTATTATAATACAATAATCATAAAAAACAGTAATAATAAGATAATGGAATAATGAGTACAAAGAAACTCGGAGAGATGGAAGGGAGAGGCACAAAGGATCCCTCCTCAGTTTTATATATATCACTTCAAATACTACAAATGTAGTGTTGTGCTTAGAATATATGTCGATTTATAAATAGCAGTCAAAACACACAGTTAATAAATACATTAAAAAAAGTTTCCTCGTCCTCTCTGAAATGGATGTTTTTTCAAAATTAATGATTGAAACCTCCCATTACCATAAACGTGAAATTCCAATGTCCAAAGGGGACCGTGTCTGCCATATCACATGTATCCCTGAAATAATCATCAGATATTTAGAGAAAGGCATATATTTATACATATACTAGGTGGAAAATTGAAAATGAAAAAATCCACAAGGTATGTTTATACTTTTCTGTAATTATTAAAGTAACTAAAATTGTATTTATTTGTACCAAATAAGTACGTTATTTTGGTTATCTGCTGTCACCAGTGATGCTGCTACAGAACTGTCAGGATACTATCCTATCACCTTTATTTTTTGCACTTTATCTGCATGCACTCATGTTCTCTCTATCGATTGTTCTCCAGAAAAAGTTACGTTTGGGTCAGGAACTGGGCTGCCTGTTGCTGTGGTCCTGCCTGAACGCATCATTCAACATCTGTTGATCGGTCAATCAAGAGATGCCGCAAAGTCTTCGGACAGTGCTGTGAAAACATTTTTGGATGTTGTGTTGTTTAAAGCCTGAATGTTCCTTTTCCCAAAAAAAGAGCTTTTTGTTTCAGTGACTTTGAAATAATTCTATATATAGACTTATTTGTTTGTGATTTTACTGTAAAGTTATGAAATACTGATTGAGAATCAAGAAGGTCCAGACATCTTGTGTGACTGCTTGAGTGATATCTGCTCAGCGGGGGCTGTGTACTCCAAAAGAAAAAGTAGATCATGCAAAGCGGATTAAAGTTTTGTCTTGTACATATAGATTGCACATTCATCATATCATATTTATGTCTTTGATTCGCATTTTGATTCTTCAAATTATTTTTGCCAACTCCCGGGTTGTGAGCCGGTTATTTAATTTTTTTTTAAAAGTATATGATCCATAATCAGTTTAAACTTTCTTTTGACACTTATTTCAGTTTCTGCGAATACATTTTTATTGAAATTGTTATTTTAAATTTAGGCTTTTGTTTTTTTTCTAATCATACAGGATGGTGGCACAGTACAGCCTTTTTTTCATAATGTGTAAAAGTAGGCAGTTAAAACAAATAAAGAACTACTCAAACATTGGCAAATCGTCAACGAGAAGAAAACACTGAATTTTAAAGAAACATTTTTAAATGATTTTGAAATCAATAAAAAACACAATACAGAAGGCAAATTGAATCAAAAATTCCCCACAAATAATCAATTTACATAAACTTTAATGGAAAAAATATTGGTAAAATACGTCAGGTTAACTTTTTAAGTAAAAGCACCCAAATTACCTCAAGTCAATTTGCTTTATGTGTTAATTATATTGAAAAAAATAAATATGAGTATACATTTAATCCATCATTCATTCTCCCTAAAATGTATGCTCCTCTGATGACTGTCACAAGTGCTTTTTAATCTGAGTTTGTGTTTTGGGTTAGCTTTGGAGTTATCTTTGTGCACAGAAAGGGAGTTAGTTACAAATGTCTGTCATGTTTCTCAGAAGTGGGCCCTTTACACAACATAAATACAGCCCCAAAAGACCAGTGTCCACTCATATGCAGTGCAGTCATTGTTTTTGTTATTCTTATTCATATAATATTATCTCATCCATAATAGTTAATGTAATACATTCTAGTGAAGTTATTTTCTGCCATAATTAAATAATACTAAATAGAGTTTGGGAGCCAGCGCCATACGTGTTCATAGCGATAACTCGTTGCCAATAAACATCAGGAGAACCCACCAATCCAAACATGGACCCCACCCTTATCAGCTGAGAGCAGACAGTTTCCCCACCCTCTCGTCACTCAGCACCTACAGGGTGTCACTGCTGAACTGGTGGTCAACACGCGCGTGCTGAAAAGATTAACACTGTTCAGGGTCCGATTTGCACCGAGCAGAACATCTCAGCAAACTTCTCAAAATACCAGCTGTACTCTAGACTAAAAGGGAGATGAGGTAAGAAAAAATAAACATATACATTTGCAATGGTTCAATATGTTAAGTTATGTTGTCCATTGTGTTAGTTTACCAGTATTGTTGCAATTTATATCATTTCTAGTCAAATATGTGTCATATGGGAAACACCAGTTTTAAATGTGTATGAGGATATGTAAATATTTATTCAGAGGCCATGCTAGGGGAGAGTGGGTAAGATGAGCCAATTGTTACTTATGGGTACTGGTACTGCAAGTTTTTGAGGTGCCGGAGCGGCGTTCTGGTGCACTCCGGCAGCAGTACAGCCCTGGTTGTCCTCTAGGCAAAGCAAAACAAGATGGAAGTAAAATGACAACAATAACCTTTATTTCAGGATGTCTTCTGTCCATCAAAATGAAAATAATGCATCATAACAAATTAGCATGAAAATATGACTTTTCAAAGGAATTTATCTTGTAGCTTTACTTGTGAGCCATCTGGGGGTGAAATGGACCGATTTGCCTTTTCAAGTTTAAACCTGAGTTGTTTGCTACAGGAATGTTGTTTATGTAATTCAAAGCCAGTTTGAAGCATTTCTCTAAGTAAGGCCCTGCAACTGGTCAGCAGTTCTTTGATCTGGTCTGAAGCTCCTTCTCTCTCTGTGAAGACCCTCTCTGCCTCTGCTGTTCCACTGTACTGTCTCCACTTCCTGTCCCTTTTTATGTATCTACGCAGGGTGGACCTGTCAATATCTCTGTCTTTAGCCACTGCTCTGATGGATTCTCCACCCTCGCCATCAGTGGCTGCTCTCTCCATCTCCTCAGTCTTTGCCCAACAGTCTGGTTGATTCCTTCCTGCTAATCTTTAGCTAAATGATTTACATGGTTTACACCTTGCTGAATAATCAACATGTAGGATACATATTTTCAGAGCAGGATACATTAGCTTTGACAGGACAGTAATTAAACCTGACACGTTGAAGATGTACTTTGATGAACAGAACATGGTTTATTGTGAATAAAACACATTTACGGACTTTACCATGTGCTTCTCTCCATCACTATGAAGGTAGATATGGTACAAAATGCAAGAGCTTGTAAAACCTGATGTGAGCACATGTAGAGTACAATGTGAGAACTTGCAGAAAAAAAATCTGCGCTTGTGTGCATACATTTACACTTGTATAAAATATCCACGTAGGCCTATCTGTGAACAAAATTTGAAGTCACAAATAGGAAAACAATGAACTTAGAGATGACATTTTCACTTGCAGAAAAATATATATTTTTTCAATATATTTTCCATTACAACTGCAACTTGGTGATTACAACCTCTCACATCAGTCATTACAATGTCAGGAATCTGCTCTGTGGCAGTATAAATCCCACAAATCTGCAGCCTTGACTTTTGCTAAAGTTCTTGCGATGAATGTGCCGCTAAAGTCATTTTCACTTGTAGCCTAGATGTGGGGGAGGGAGGGGGGTTGGAGCGAAGGGGCAGAGCAATCACCACGACGAGGCGCAAGCTCGGGTCAGTCACACAGTCAGTCATATACCCGTATAGTGAGTTCATGGCGAGTACGGCAAATACAAGTTGTAACAAGCAGTAGCGCTGAGCAAAATGACTAGATCGCGATCACACACTTATAAAAAACACACACTTTATACAGTCAGTCAATACTAACCAGGTTCAGTGTGATTCTGTTTATATTACCTGTTATTGATCATCGGGAAGAGCAAGCAGACGTTTTCCTGTTTTGTATTATGGCAGTTATCATATAGAATCAAGATACACAGGTTGCCATGTCAGACTATAACAAGTAAAATCATAATGACAAATATGCCGGTGTAAAATATGCCTTATTACTTATAAACGGCTTATGTCACAATATGATGGCAAGTAGTCAAGACAGTCAGATTAGCTTTGGTTGCTATGATAAAATCATTTCATCTTATTTCAGAGAAACTTTCATAACAGCTTTGTGATGCCAAACAGCGTCAGTTCAGACTGAATCACATTCAGGATGGGGATGTAGGGTATGCATCAGCTGCTTGTGGACAGTCAGACATTGAATGCTATCCAGTGGTAAAATTTCATCAGTAAGTTCATTTTTTATCTACAAGCTATAAAAGTTTATTTTTTTGTGACTTCAAATTGTTGTTCACAGATACATGGACATTTTATACAAGTGTAAATGTATGCACACAACTCAGAATTTTTTTCTGTAAGTTCTCACATTGTCCTCTACAACTGCTCACATCAAGTTTTACAAGCTCTGGCTTTTTGCACCATATCTACCTTCATAATCACAGCCAAAGAGAAATAATGAGTGCTTCCTGAATTGATGGTCACATGACAACAACATTTCCCTAGATCAGGGGTTTTCAACCGGTGGTCCGCGGACCCCTGGTGGTCCGCGGCGGCATTGCATGTGGTCCGTGACAAGAGCCTATGTTGATCAGTTCACCATTGTTTTTTTTTAATATAAATTCGCTTTGATATTTCAACACATTTCCAGAATACCGTTACATATCGTGAAAAATATGTTTAAAATAATATAAAGGAAATTCAAGCTGACAGAATGTAGCCTTGCGCCTATCCAGTCTATGGTAGCCTGTGATTCGCTAATGGTAATGAGTTGCGTCGCTAACCTCACTTATTATTCATTACGTACAGTCTTGCGAGCAAAGTTGACACACATTTATAAGCATAGCCGACGAGAGTATTTTAAGATAGGTTGTAGTACAGCAAACATTTGTTACATATGTACTAGTCTAGCTATATATCTAGCACCAATGGATCGTTTTGTAGTGAGGAAAGTGCCAGAGGGACAGGCTGCCATGACAGAGGGTCAGGCTGCCACGACAGAGGGACAGGCCGCCACGATAGGGCAAGGACAGGCTTCCGAAGCGTCAACTTCGCAAAAAAGACGAAAAAGAAAATACAATGAGGAATATGTTAAATATGGATTCACAGTGACGACAGACAGAGCAGGAGAGGAGGTACCACTGTGTTTCGTATGTTCAACAATTCTCTGTAATGAAGCTATGAAGCCGTCGAAACTTACGCGGCATATGGAGACGCATCACGTCCACTTGAAGGCCAAACCCGTTGAGTACATGCAACAGATGTTGCGTGATTTCAAAGGACAGCAGGCTACCATGAGGAAGAGTGCAAAAATAAATGAAAACGCACTGAAAGCATCGTATCTGGTCGCTCTCAGGGTTGCAAAAAGTAAGAAGCCCCATACCATTGCAGAGCAGCTTATATTGCCAGCAGCCATAGATATGTGCAGAGCTATGGTAAGCGAAGAATGTGCCAACAAATTAAAAACTATTCCGTTGTCAGACAACACAATCGGAAGACGAATTGGGGAAATGGCAAATGATGTCAAAGACCAGCTGATGGCAAAACTTCAGACAGTTCTGTTTTCCCTTCAAATCGACGAGACGACAGATGTTACTAATGATGCGCAACTGTTAACATTTGTGCGATACGAGGACAGTGGCACTATGTGCGAGGAATTTCTTTTTTGCAAACCACTGCCCGGGCGAACTACCGGTGTAGAAATATTTAAAGCACTGGACGATTTTTTCACGGAGCACAATATCTCGTGGCAGAGGTGCGTTGCATTATGCAGCGATGGGGCCCGAGCCATGAGTGGCAGCAAGACTGGACTGTTTGCGCATGTAAGGAGGGTGGCTCCGGGGGTAATTTGGACACACTGCCTGATTCATAGAGAGGCTCTCGCCTCCAAAGATCTCAGTGTTGAGCTCAGTGGTGTGTTTGATGTCGTTGTCAAGACGGTCAACTTCATAAAACGAAACGCATTGAATACACGCCTGTTTTCATCCCTATGCCATGACTTGGGAAGTGAACACAGCTCTCTCCTTTATCATTCAGAGGTGCGTTGGCTGTCTCGCGGCGCTGTGCTCGCCCGTGTGTTTGAACTACGCGGAGCTATCTACGAGTTCTTGTGCGAGAAGCATTCTGATCTGGCTTCCAATTTCAACGATAGTTACTGGTTAACTAAGCTGGCGTACCTCACAGATGTTTTTGCAGAGCTGAACAAGTTGAACAGCTCCATGCAAGGGAGAGATGCAAACGTCATGCAGCTCTACGAGAAGCTCGACGCATTTGTGAAAAAAATGTCAAAGTGGATCGAACGAGTGGAGAGCAATAACTTGGCGATGTTTCCTTCAGTTGAGGAATACCCTGACAGCACTGACATCAACGACACTATATGTGAGCATTGAGGAAGCTTGTGCGTCAATTCGCAAAGTACTTCACTGATTCGGAAGAGTGGCGCCGTGACAGCAAGTGGATCCTGCTCCCATTCAGTGACGATGCATCAGTAGGGTCAAGTCTGACGGCTGTGGAAGAGGATAAGCTGATTGAGATGTCCACAGACTCTGTCAGGAGGCATATGTACGACACACAGCCCCTTGTTAAATTCTGGATAAGTTGCCAGACAGAATTTCCACAGCTTGCTGCAAAAGCAATGAGGTGTCTTTGCCCTTTCCAACCACATACCTGTGTGAGAGTGGTTTTTCTACACTGGCGTACTTAAAGAATAAGTACAGGGCTAGGCTTGATCCAGAGAATGACATGAGACTGTCTCTGTCTACCATTTCGCCACGAATAGACAGGCTGTGTGGACTTCACCACGCCCAGATATCACACTGACAGGTAGGCCTAATTCTCCCATGTTTTCACTGTTACGACCCTGGCGGGTTTAGGCCCCGCCCTGTGTTAATGGTAAGCCTGTTCTCTCTCCCTGCTTTTCTCAATCTCTCTCTGCTTTTCTCAATCTCTCTGTCTCTACAGCAGGTGATTGGTGACAGGTCTGTCCTGGCTGGGTTATAAAAGCCCTGACCAGCCAGCAGTTGAGGCTGCCTTGGTCTTCATTTGTTGGATTTTGGTTCTCCGGTGTTGTTGGATTTTTGTTCTCCGTTGTTGTTTTGTCACACACCTAGACTGACTTTGCATGACATTTTTAGTTACTTTTCCCAATACTGAATTGCACAACACTTTATTATTCTTTATTCTTTCTTTAAAATAATCTTTAATTTAATTTAATTTAATAAATCTACTTTTATTATTATAAAATCTGCGTGGCCTCTCTTTCATGTTTCATGCATTGAGCTATGCATGTAACACCAAATACACACGCGCACGCGCAGGCACATCAGTGGGCCGCGGATTGCTTTCTAGTCCGAATGGTGGTCCCTGGGACAAAACCAGTTGAAAACCCTTGCCCTAGATAACAGGGTGGATCAATTTAACCACTGGCTCATCTTACCCACTCTCCCCTTTGTTTATTTTATTTGTTTGATTTCTTATATCCATAAAGCATTAACCTGCTGTCAGGTCTTAACCCTAACTTCTACATGTTTAACATGAAAATATACCTGAAAACTGAAAGACACATTTCACAGTAAATAACCACCAATGTAACAATATTGATCTTCACACACTTGTGTTGTTAAAATTTTCCGAAGGGCACAGAAATAACTGCCTTTCTAAGAAGAGAGCAAAGTGAGAAGAAACAATAACCGATTATAAGTAAAAATTATTGAAATTCAATGTATTTTTGTATTGTCTTGTTTTTGGGGTCCATTAAGAAAACAAACATACTCTTTCTTAATGACTGTGCTTCTTTGGCCATCTCATTTGTTGTCCAATTGGAGAGTGGCTGTGACTTGGTTTTACACAATATAGGACACAGTGTTGAGTAATATTCTGTTCATTTTCTTGACTGACAGCAAAGCAACAGAGGATTTAGATGACCAAACAGAACAGAAATGGGACAATGGAAAAAAAGAAAGCGATCAGATGAATGAACAAACCATAGTGGATATGAAAACCAAAATGGAGATTATGAAAGACAAAGACAATTGACATGGGAATTAATAGGGAAGATTGAACAACTTTGTGAAGAGGCACACAGAGAAAGAAATGAAAGGGACTACTGGAGATAAAAACAGAGCAGCAACAGGAGGACATCATCAGACTGACAACTGAAAATCAGAAGCAGCATCTATTAATAAATAGACTGAGATCACAGATAGATTACATTGATAAACTTGAGGAGATTAAAAATGAAGCAGCTCAAGAAAAATTGCTACTTCTGAAAATGAGAACTGAAATATATAGCGAAAAAGAGACCCTGAAAAAAAGACATAATGAGCTCTTCAATGAGCGACACAAGTTAGAAATGATCAAGATTGAAAGGGCAACACCAAAATGTAATGATCCAAAAGAAGCAATGGAGAGATAGAGGAGATAACAGACAGTCTGCTCAGCCTCATCGACAAAAATAACAAAATAATGCTTGAAACAAAGCAGGAAAAAGAACATATGGAGAAAATCATGACAGACATAAAGCAAGAGATTATTAGGAAAAAAACAATACTCCCAACCAAGAGAACAACTCGAGCACATCAAACATAATATACATTTAAAATTGAACACAATGAAACAAAGGTGGGCAGACATTCAAAGAGCTGAGAGAGTTGAGCTGCAGAAAGCCGCAGTCCCAGAGATGAGAAGCAGAGAAAGGCAGAAAGAAGGAAGAGATGCCTTTGGCATTGTGCAGATTCACCTCAGCAAATTCCAGAAGGACATGAAGAAGCTTTGGGATGAACTGGAGGAGATGGTGCTGAAAACAGAGAGCAGTCAAATTGCAAACATTACAAGTGGACTCTCAAAAGCAAAGAGAAGACACAGATGTAAGCATTAAATAACACAGTGGCAAAACTGAGATTAAAGCGGGATATGCAGAGGCAACACAAAAACATAGAGGAAAAGTTGGCATGGGTAAAAATCTGAAAGAGATGAAATAGATCAAATCAAGACTAACATACAGATTTGAAGAGACGACTTTGATAGAGACAGGGAGATAGCTAATGCAGAAATGATTGCATTGACTTGTGTGAGGGAGGGGTACTGAAAGGCAAATGCAGGAGCTGGATGAAAAGTTACAAAAGGACAAAGAAAAAATAAGAGGAAAAGAAAGAAGGTTGAACAGTGAAATTGAAAAAAGAAAAAGGAGCTAATAAAAATGATAAGAATGAGTAAGAGAAAAAAAGTAAAGAGTCCAGCAGCATAATGGAAAAGGCGGAGCGTGCTAAACAAGACATGCAGGAAGGACAAGACAAGACGAGGAGAAAGGTTGAACATGGAACATACATCTGATGAGCAGAAGAAACAACTTCTTCTGGCTGACAGAACCAGAGACATAACACAGCAAGTGAATGCTGACATGGAGAGACACATCCTGAAGTAGAAGAAACCCAGAAAAAATCCCTGTGTGGGGTAAGAGCAGATACAAAGCAGAGCAGGACAGACATTACAGAAGAGAGAAAAAACAAATGGTTTTAATTTTCAATTTAAGAAAAACAAAGAGAGCCGACCAACAGATGGAAAAAAACCATTAAAGAGAGGATTGAGCTGGATATCATGAAGGTAAAGATAAAACAAGTCAGGGAGAGATGGAACAAAAACTAAAAGATTCAATAACTACATTTCTGAATAGGGGGGAGATAAAAGCTAGCATGGAAAAAGCTAACTACAGAGATAAAGTCCCAGGGAGGAGATACTTCAAGTACAAAGGGAGATGGCCCCAAAACCAAAGAACACAATCAACAAGTACATGGTAATTTCGGAAGTAAGTTAAATATGTTTTCCCCCATTGTAATTCATGTAATGAATCTGCCTTCTTGACATAAGAGTGTCTACAGATTGTAACAGGACTGGGCCGACAAAAGAGGAAAGTGGTAGCGCAGCAATCAAAACAAAGGGCCCAGTGATTGAATCAAAAAAGGCTTTATTTTTACTTAACTCAAAATACCTTTCAAAACCAAAGCTAAGGTAGCTGGGCCGCTAACCCACTTACCGCTCTCCAAACTTGTTTTCAGAAGAGGGTGTTTTCCGCTTCCTCCGTGTGCCCACCAAAAATTAGATTAGCACCTGCTGTGTGGGTCTCCACACAGCCCCAATACTGCTGATGGTAGAGAGTGGGCCACTGTTAGGGATGTAGGTGCCTCCAACCCCTGCCTCTCAGCCTTACAAGATTTTGGGATTTAACATAGTCCCCTTCTAAGACCATGAACATAATTTTTACTGGTTGATAATTGACGACCAAAATGACCAATTCATTTATCATTAAAATGGATAAATCATTTATACATGCATAATATTGTGTCATCACCATGTTTTGTCATAACTTTGTAAATATTTCCCCCAGATGCACCAAGATGTTTAATTATAGGTTAAAACATCTTGAACTTACATCAAATGCTTCTTCCTGTTAAAAAGGATCCAAGCAGTGGCGGCTGGTGAAAAAAAATCTTGGTGGGGCTAGTGTGCCAACAGATTTCCCTGCCTAATCTAGCATAAGCATTCAAATGAACAGTCGGAAAATGACTACAGTTCCACAATAATAATTTAATTTCACAGTTTCCAGCTTCACAGAAAAAGTAACAATTTACAGCTATATTAGACTTTATGCTATCAAATACTATACAATACAATCAAGGGATAAATTAACAACAAGGGTATGATTTCAGCTGAATCTATACAAATCAACAGTGAGTGAGTGAATGAGTGAGTGTGGGTTGAGAAGAGAGAATGAAACAGAACTTTCCTATTAAAATGTAACATATACAAAGAATTTAGAACCAAGTTATTTTCAAAAATTTTACATAAACAGATCATTTTATACCCTCTCTCAAGGAAAAATGCATTTACTTGGAGAAAACAGCATCAGTGCCACAAAGTTGTCATTGCATGTCACTGCCTGAGAGAAACAACAAAGCGTCGTCGCGCGTATTTTTTCCCCACGTAGCGTAGGACAGAGTCTGGGAGTCGCACTACGAAAAGAAACTATCGCTGGCTCCTTATGTAGCTACAGCAATCCTAAACCTTCACGCATTTTACGTAGCAGTTGGGGCTAAATTTCCAGCGCCCCACCGGCGTTAAATTTGGCGACGTTGATAGGCCAATTATTCATAATTTCCCCCTAGCAACCATAACCGGATTGGCTGTTTAGCTGCCGGTCAGGGGCACTTTGCCGATCACCCCATGAGAGAATGATACACTGTCTGTCAGTGGAAATTCACTGTTTAATGAGTGTTAGTTGGTGGAAATGTTGTTTAAATGATTTAAATTGCATGTAGGCACACACACTATTAAGTAAAACTGACATTGATTTAAAAAAAAATATGCAAAAAATATTTTTTCCCTCAACAGCTGGTGGGGCAGAGCACCAGCGCCCCCTATGGGCCAGCCGTCTCTGGATCCAAGCAATAAAATTGAAAAATGGAACTGCTGCGATATAATGTTTCATACTTCAAAACATCCAAACAGACCCTACTCCTAAAGTTGCTTTACCTGCAGTAAGCCTTTGTGGAATAAGTGATAAAGTGCGAGCGGGTCATAAATGAAAACAAACACCGACAGGATGAACATGATCAATAGCTTGGACTGCTCCAAAGTTGTTCTTTAGAATGATATTCTTTTATTGTAACATCTCACATCTGAACTTTTTCTGACAGACATTTTTACAATAACTCTCCTTTAACATTTTAAACGTTATATTAATATTAATACTAAAAATAAACTCATTGATGAGGATTCAGAAAGAAACATTAACAATAAAAGAACAATTCTAATACCTGGCCACAGCAACATTTTCAATAAAAATAATATTTTACTGGTGTCTGGTATTATTACTTTTACTTAACATAAACATGTGAATACCCAATCCACCACTGCTGCCCGCCTCAGGAACATACACTGAAAAAACTGAAAGGTTGACTTTAATTAAATGTATTATGTTTACAAGTTCCACAAAACTGTATTAGGTGAGTTGAAAGCATTAATATTCAATTTAAAGGTCCCCTATCATGCAAAATGCAATTTTTTATGCCTTTTATACATAAATATGTGTCCCTGGTGTGTAAGGAGACTCACACAATGTCAGAAAATACAACCCTTTCTCTTTTCCTCCTTACCCTCGTTTCTAAAAACGGCGGTACAAACGAGCTGATCCAGATTTGCTGCCAATATGACGTCATATCGGAAATGTGGGCTGGCTTTACGTTGAACTCCTGGCAACGTCCCACCCACGTGACACGTCCCAACCTATCGTCCCCCATATACAGTTGGCGAGCTGAATCCCCTCCGCAGCAGGGTCTTAGAGTTGTTGTATATATAGTACATATAATGTCACTGTTCTAGTGGTAAACACTGAAGAAATAACAAGCTTTGTGCTGTATCAGAAAAATGTGCCACGTGTATCAGTATCTCCCGATAGAAAACTCTCTTCAGAGGAGGGATCATGACGTTCCAAAGGGTCGTGGCCAGCAGCAGCTAGTTCATTAAAGCTACAGTCACAGAATCAGCACTTCAGGAACAGGGCTGAAATAGAGGGGGATGAGGCATGCTAAAATGGGAGATCTGTTTGGTATTTTGAGCAAAACACTTCAAAGACATGTTTTGTATAGATATAGCCCTGCAATATATTGTTCAAATATAGCATGATAGGGGAGCTTTAAATCTAAAATATTAGGTTCAACTTAATATTATTGCTTTCAACTAACCTAATACAGTTTTATGGAACTTGTTGATATAATACATTTAATTAAAGTCAACATTTTATCTTGTCAGTGCAGCAGTGATTGATTCTTGGATGTATCATTGCAAATACAACATTTGAAGTCTCTATTTTACACTCACATCTGTTTTTGCTCTAAGAATGACTGTTATTACAACCAAGCATAATATAAATAAATTGAATTAATATCTCAAGGAAAGACATTCTTTAGTTTGTTGGTCTACTATGTTTCAAGAGAAGATGTAAGTAGAATACTGACAATTCTTTCTTTTTTGTAAAGGATATGATGACTTCCAAGAAAGTTCAGGTCAGCAAATGGATATTGACTGACTCTGCAACAAAAAAGGCCTTTTCAGGGAATACATCTAAAGTTCAAGATACACAAAAAAACACGGCATCTCTCAAGGCTCAACCTTTGGAAATTCCAACGGACAGAGACAGCATTGAAGATGCAATTACAAAAGAGAAAATATCTTTGCAACAATTTAAAACATTGGAAGTCCGGCATCTAAGTGAGGATATAAAGAAGCAAGAGCACAATGTTTTCTTGCAGATGCGGAAAGAACATGAAGAAACAATAATGGAACATGATCAGACAAAAGATGCAATACATTTGGAGAATGAAATGGAAGTGAAGAACCAGATGTGCAAACTCAAAGATAGAGAGGAGAAAATAAGGGAGCAAATAAAGTTTGCAATCGAAAACATGGAGGAAGAAGGTCAAGAGATTAAAAAGCTCATTATGGAAATAAATGACCTGCAGATCCAGAAACCAGAGACTGAAAACTGGTTACTAACTACAGGCAGGGTAAACACCACAGATGAGATCGTCAAGTATGAAGTAAATGTTCAAAAACAGAAGAACGGCCAAGGGGTGAAACAAGAAGATGCTAATAATGTTCATGAGCAAAATCAAGGTCAGGATTTAACACAACATGTGCAGACCAATCCTGATGAGCTAAATGAAGGGTTTGATCAAAAGGACACAGCAAGTGATGATATTCAAAGACTTAGGGAAGAGATTTATAAAACACAAAATACCATTAGACTAGTAAACCTAGATCTTGAAAACCAAGCTGAAGAAAGCCATATCAACAAAAATCATGAGAATAAAGATGGGGAAATTGAAGGATTGCTACAAGAACTGAAAAGATTCCAAGAGCTTTTAAAAATGGTACAAACAGCAATGAGGCAAAGAAAAATGCATCGAAAAGAAGAAATCCTTAACATGAAATCCAGGAAAACTACAGCAAAAATACAGGAAAGAAAACTGGATCAGAGGTTGGAGAAAATGATGAGAGACAGATATGAATTTGAAGTCTTGAAAATAAAAACACAGAAACAAACAAAAGAGACCAAACTGAAGTTAGAAAAACTGGCTAACGTTAAGAGCACCATAGAGAAAGTCGCTAGTAGGAAAAGACAGAAAAGTCAGAACATAGACATTGTTATGGCGGAGACCCAAGTAAAACTGAGAAAGTTGGAAGACCTGAGCAGTAAAATTGGGGCTACCAAACAAGAACTGGAAAAAAGACGTACTTTCTTATCCAACGAAAGAACAGAACTTTTGACAGTCAACACTGAACTCAGGCAGAAAAAGGACGGAGAATTTGCCTTGGAAAGTACTGACAAACTGAAGGAAGACAATAACAAACGTGAAAGAGTGGAAACCGATACACAAAGGGACGTGTCAGAGAACAGAAAGGGTAGGGATATTGAGGAAATGGAACATGAAATCTCTAGACTCAGATCAGAAAATGAGAAACTTGAGAAAGAAATTAAACTGACAATGGATCAGAAGAACAGTGAAATTGAAAAACTGAAAGAGTCTTTAACTGAGCATGTGAAACTACAGACTAAAAGTAAAGAGATTGAGATCCTTAAACAACAGATTCAAGTTGAGAGGGAGAATGTGAAAAAAGAAAGAGAGCAAGTTGAGGCAGAAGCACAAGACATTAACCGTTTAAGAGAGTTCATAAAAAGAGAGAAACAAGAGCTTGATGACAAAACGCAAACTACCAAAAGAGAAATAAGAGAAATGGAGATTCTGAAGTCAGAGCTGGATATAAAGAAAAAAGAAAGTCAAAAGGTATTTCGAAGAAATATGCAGAAAAACGATGAAAGTGAATTAAAGTGGAATGTCATACAGAAAGAAAAGGGAAAATTGAGGATAGAGACCCAAAACATGAGAAGAGAATTAGACCAAAGACTGGAAGAAAACATGAGAGAGAGGTATGAGTCCGAAATGTTGTGGATGAAACTAGACAAGCAGAAGGAGGAGCTGGCTGAAGAGAAGCAGAGATTGAAAGTACAAACTAGTGATAAAGCAAAAGTAGAGATGGAGGAAATGGTCAGCATGACGGACAGTATCCAAAAACAAAAAGAGGGGCTTGAAAACCGACTACAAGAGGTTAAAAGAGAAAAAAGGGAGGTTGAAATGTTGAAGAATGAGTTGGAGAACAAAAGAACAGCAAATCAACAGATGATTCGACTAAGCATTAAAAGAGAGCAGGATGTAAAAAGCATGTTGGCTGAGATCGAACAAGAAAAACATGCATTCAGGAGGGAGATACAGAAGAGGAAAAAAGAGCATGACCAGCGATTGGAGAGAATCCACAGAGAGAGGGATGAACTGGAAATCATGAAACTGAAGATACAGAAAGAAAACGACCAGAGCAGAGGTGGAGCACTAGTGTCCAGCATGGCCACAACCAGAAAAGTGCAAAATGGTGTAATGAAAATGCAGTATAATGATGCTGCAAGTGAGAAAACACAAGGAACACAGAGGACTTCTAATCTTCAAAATGAACAAATTGACCAGGAAGAGATAAAAGGACTGGAATTGGATGAAGAAGAGAAAAACGGTACGAAGGGAGATGAGTTTATAAAAAAACAAAGACTGATAAGAAGTTCTAAACTGGTGAGTGAAAAAGTGACAAACCAGAGAAAGCCAAACCTTGTTGAAACACGTTTACATTTTGAAAAAAAAGCGGAACAGCTGAAAAAAGAAAGAGAGAGCCTGGACAGAGAGAGTGAGGTGATGAACAAAGAGAAGCTGGATTTGGAGCTGATGAGGTCAGACATCCTGAAACAAAGTGACACTTTGGAACAACAAAGACAAGATATAAAGGAAGAAAGAGAGAAGTTAGAAATCACAATGTCCGATCTTCAAGTGTTGAAAGAACATGCAGAAATTCAGTTTGAGGTGATCAACAAAGAGAAAGCCAACATTAAAGATCTGACCCTTCATCTTCAGACAGAAAAAGACAAACTTGACAATATCATGACGATGATTGTTTTAAAACAAGAAGAACAAAAACTCAAGGAGGACCAGCTCAGTAGACAAACACAACAACTGGAAATCAAAAAGACCAGTCTACTGGAAGAAAGAGAAGAACTGGATCTTTCAAGGAAGGATCTCAACAAAAAGAAGGAAGAGGTTGAAACAGCCATGAACACCATCAATGAGGAGAGAGAGATAATCAATCAGATGCAGAGTACTACTGACATGGAAAGAGCAATGCTCAAGAATGAAAAGGACGGACTGGAAAGAAGAATATCGGATATGAAAACACGAGAGGATCAACTATTGAATAAGATGAGATCAATGGGAATTCTGTGGGAAAAACTTCAACAGCTGAATGAACGGCTGAGAGAAGAAATGAAAAACAAAATGATCAGACTGGAACAGAACAAGGAAGACAGATTGAAACTGTTGAGTCTTTTGGAGCAAAAGCATGTCGTTCTGGGTAAACAGAAAGAACATATCTCATGTTACACTGAGACGTTAGTGAGGGAAAGAGAAGGGTTGAAGATCATGATGTCAGAAATTGTCGCTCACAGAAAGGAAATGGGAAATCAACTGAAACAAGAGGCATTGTTCGAAAGGAGACATCTTCTGGAACTGAAGGCAGAGTTGAAGAAAGAAAGAGAGGGCCTGGACAGAGAGAGTGAGATGATGAACAAAGAGAAGCTGGATTTGGAGCTGATGAGGTCAGACATCCTGAAACAAAGTGACACTTTGGAACAACAAAGACAAGATATAAAGGAAGAAAGAGAGAAGTTAGAAATCACAATGTCCGATCTTCAAGTGTTGAAAGAACATGCAGAAATTCAGTTTGAGGTGATCAACAAAGAGAAAGCCAACATTAAAGATCTGACCCTTCATCTTCAGACAGAAAAAGACAAACTTGACAATATCATGACGATGATTGTTTTAAAACAAGAAGAACAAAAACTCAAGGAGGACCAGCTCAGTAGACAAACACAACAACTGGAAATCAAAAAGACCAGTCTACTGGAAGAAAGAGAAGAACTGGATCTTTCAAGGAAGGATCTCAACAAAAAGAAGGAAGAGGTTGAAACAGCCATGAACACCATCAATGACGAGAGAGAGATAATCAATCAGATGCAGAGTACTACTGACATGGAAAGAGCAATGCTCAAGAATGAAAAGGACGGACTGGAAAGAAGAATATCGGAAATGAAAACACGAGAGGATCAACTATTGAATAAGATGAGATCAATGGGAATTCTGTGGGAAAAACTTCAACAGCTGAATGAACGGCTGAGAGAAGAAATGAAAAACAAAATGATCAGACTGGAACAGAACAAGGAAGACAGATTGAAACTGTTGAGTCTTTTGGAGCAAAAGCATGATGTTCTGGGTAAACAGAAAGAACATATCTCATGTTACACTGAGACGTTAGAGGGGGAAAGAGAAGGGTTGAAGATCATGATGTCAGAAATTGTCACTCACAGAAAGGAAATGGGAAATCAACTGAAACAAGAGGCCTTGTTCGAAAGGAGACATCTTCTGGAACTGAAGGCAGAGTTGAAAAAAGAAAGAGAGGGCCTGGACAGAGAGAGTGAGATGATGAACAAAGAGAAGCTGGATTTGGAGCTGATGAGGTCAGACATCCTGAAACAAAGTGACACTTTGGAACAACAAAGACAAGATATAAAGGAAGAAAGAGAGAAGTTAGAAATCACAATGTCCGATCTTCAAGTGTTGAAAGAACATGCAGAAATTCAGTTTGAGGTGATCAACAAAGAGAAAGCCAACATTAAAGATCTGACCCTTCATCTTCAGACAGAAAAAGACAAACTTGACAATATCATGACGATGATTGTTTTAAAACAAGAAGAACAAAAACTCAAGGAGGACCAGCTCAGTAGACAAACACAACAACTGGAAATCAAAAAGACCAGTCTACTGGAAGAAAGAGAAGAACTGGATCTTTCAAGGAAGGATCTCAACAAAAAGAAGGAAGAGGTTGAAACAGCCATGAACACCATCAATGACGAGAGAGAGAAAATCAATCAGATGCAGAGTACTACTGACATGGAAAGAGCAATGCTCAAGAATGAAAAGGACGGACTGGAAAGAAGAATATCGGAAATGAAAACACGAGAGGATCAACTATTGAATAAGATGAGATCAATGGGAATTCTGTGGGAAAAACTTCAACAGCTGAATGAACGGCTGAGAGAAGAAATGAAAAACAAAATGATCAGACTGGAACAGAACAAGGAAGACAGATTGAAACTGTTGAGTCTTTTGGAGCAAAAGCATGATGTTCTGGGTAAACAGAAAGAACATATCTCATGTTACACTGAGACGTTAGAGGGGGAAAGAGAAGGGTTGAAGATCATGATGTCAGAAATTGTCACTCACAGAAAGGAAATGGGAAATCAACTGAAACAAGAGGCCTTGTTCGAAAGGAGACATCTTCTGGAACTGAAGGCAGAGTTGAAGAAAGAAAGAGAGGGCCTGGACAGAGAGAGTGAGATGATGAACAAAGAGAAGCTGGATTTGGAGCTGATGAGGTCAGACATCCTGAAACAAAGTGACACTTTGGAACAACAAAGACAAGATATAAAGGAAGAAAGAGAGAAGTTAGAAATCACAATGTCCGATCTTCAAGTGTTGAAAGAACATGCAGAAATTCAGTTTGAGGTGATCAACAAAGAGAAAGCCAACATTAAAGATCTGACCCTTCATCTTCAGACAGAAAAAGACAAACTTGACAATATCATGACGATGATTGTTTTAAAACAAGAAGAACAAAAACTCAAGGAGGACCAGCTCAGTAGACAAACACAACAACTGGAAATCAAAAAGACCAGTCTACTGGAAGAAAGAGAAGAACTGGATCTTTCAAGGAAGGATCTCAACAAAAAGAAGGAAGAGGTTGAAACAGCCATGAACACCATCAATGACGAGAGAGAGATAATCAATCAGATGCAGAGTACTACTGACATGGAAAGAGCAATGCTCAAGAATGAAAAGGACGGACTGGAAAGAAGAATATCGGATATGAAAACAAGAGAGGATCAACTATTGAATAAGATCAGATCAATGGGAATTCTGTGGGAAAATCTTCAACAGCTAATGAACTGATGAGAGAAGAAATGAAAAAACAAAATGATCAGACTGGAACAGAACAAGGAAGACAGATTGAAACTGTTGAGTCTTTTGGAGCAAAAGCATGTCGTTCTGGGTAAACAGAAAGAACATATCTCATGTTACACTGAGACGTTAGAGAGGGAAAGAGAAGGGTTGAAGATCATGATGTCAGAAATTGTCGCTCACAGAAAGGAAATGGGAAATCAACTGAAACAAGAGGCCTTGTTCGAAAGGAGACATCTTCTGGAACTGAAGGCAGAGTTGAAGAAAGAAAGAGAGGGCCTGGACAGAGAGAGTGAGATGATGAACAAAGAGAAGCTGGATTTGGAGCTGATGAGGTCAGACATCCTGAAACAAAGTGACACTTTGGAACAACAAAGACAAGATATAAAGGAAGAAAGAGAGAAGTTAGAAATCACAATGTCCGATCTTCAAGTGTTGAAAGAACATGCAGAAATTCAGTTTGAGGTGATCAACAAAGAGAAAGCCAACATTAAAGATCTGACCCTTCATCTTCAGACAGAAAAAGACAAACTTGACAATATCATGACGATGATTGTTTTAAAACAAGAAGAACAAAAACTCAAGGAGGACCAGCTCAGTAGACAAACACAACAACTGGAAATCAAAAAGACCAGTCTACTGGAAGAAAGAGAAGAACTGGATCTTTCAAGGAAGGATCTCAACAAAAAGAAGGAAGAGGTTGAAACAGCCATGAACACCATCAATGACGAGAGAGAGATAATCAATCAGATGCAGAGTACTACTGACATGGAAAGAGCAATGCTCAAGAATGAAAAGGACGGACTGGAAAGAAGAATATCGGAAATGAAAACACGAGAGGATCAACTATTGAATAAGATGAGATCAATGGGAATTCTGTGGGAAAAACTTCAACAGCTGAATGAACGGCTGAGAGAAGAAATGAAAAACAAAATGATCAGACTGGAACAGAACAAGGAAGACAGATTGAAACTGTTGAGTCTTTTGGAGCAAAAGCATGATGTTCTGGGTAAACAGAAAGAACATATCTCATGTTACACTGAGACGTTAGAGGGGGAAAGAGAAGGGTTGAAGATCATGATGTCAGAAATTGTCACTCACAGAAAGGAAATGGGAAATCAACTGAAACAAGAGGCCTTGTTCGAAAGGAGACATCTTCTGGAACTGAAGGCAGAGTTGAAGAAAGAAAGAGAGGGCCTGGACAGAGAGAGTGAGATGATGAACAAAGAGAAGCTGGATTTGGAGCTGATGAGGTCAGACATCCTGAAACAAAGTGACACTTTGGAACAACAAAGACAAGATATAAAGGAAGAAAGAGAGAAGTTAGAAATCACAATGTCCGATCTTCAAGTGTTGAAAGAACATGCAGAAATTCAGTTTGAGGTGATCAACAAAGAGAAAGCCAACATTAAAGATCTGACCCTTCATCTTCAGACAGAAAAAGACAAACTTGACAATATCATGACGATGATTGTTTTAAAACAAGAAGAACAAAAACTCAAGGAGGACCAGCTCAGTAGACAAACACAACAACTGGAAATCAAAAAGACCAGTCTACTGGAAGAAAGAGAAGAACTGGATCTTTCAAGGAAGGATCTCAACAAAAAGAAGGAAGAGGTTGAAACAGCCATGAACACCATCAATGACGAGAGAGAGATAATCAATCAGATGCAGAGTACTACTGACATGGAAAGAGCAATGCTCAAGAATGAAAAGGACGGACTGGAAAGAAGAATATCGGAAATGAAAACACGAGAGGATCAACTATTGAATAAGATGAGATCAATGGGAATTCTGTGGGAAAAACTTCAACAGCTGAATGAACGGCTGAGAGAAGAAATGAAAAACAAAATGATCAGACTGGAACAGAACAAGGAAGACAGATTGAAACTGTTGAGTCTTTTGGAGCAAAAGCATGATGTTCTGGGTAAACAGAAAGAACATATCTCATGTTACACTGAGACGTTAGAGGGGGAAAGAGAAGGGTTGAAGATCATGATGTCAGAAATTGTCACTCACAGAAAGGAAATGGGAAATCAACTGAAACAAGAGGCCTTGTTCGAAAGGAGACATCTTCTGGAACTGAAGGCAGAGTTGAAGAAAGAAAGAGAGGGCCTGGACAGAGAGAGTGAGATGATGAACAAAGAGAAGCTGGATTTGGAGCTGATGAGGTCAGACATCCTGAAACAAAGTGACACTTTGGAACAACAAAGACAAGATATAAAGGAAGAAAGAGAGAAGTTAGAAATCACAATGTCCGATCTTCAAGTGTTGAAAGAACATGCAGAAATTCAGTTTGAGGTGATCAACAAAGAGAAAGCCAACATTAAAGATCTGACCCTTCATCTTCAGACAGAAAAAGACAAACTTGACAATATCATGACGATGATTGTTTTAAAACAAGAAGAACAAAAACTCAAGGAGGACCAGCTCAGTAGACAAACACAACAACTGGAAATCAAAAAGACCAGTCTACTGGAAGAAAGAGAAGAACTGGATCTTTCAAGGAAGGATCTCAACAAAAAGAAGGAAGAGGTTGAAACAGCCATGAACACCATCAATGACGAGAGAGAGAAAATCAATCAGATGCAGAGTACTACTGACATGGAAAGAGCAATGCTCAAGAATGAAAAGGACGGACTGGAAAGAAGAATATCGGAAATGAAAACACGAGAGGATCAACTATTGAATAAGATGAGATCAATGGGAATTCTGTGGGAAAAACTTCAACAGCTGAATGAACGGCTGAGAGAAGAAATGAAAAACAAAATGATCAGACTGGAACAGAACAAGGAAGACAGATTGAAACTGTTGAGTCTTTTGGAGCAAAAGCATGATGTTCTGGGTAAACAGAAAGAACATATCTCATGTTACACTGAGACGTTAGAGGGGGAAAGAGAAGGGTTGAAGATCATGATGTCAGAAATTGTCACTCACAGAAAGGAAATGGGAAATCAACTGAAACAAGAGGCCTTGTTCGAAAGGAGACATCTTCTGGAACTGAAGGCAGAGTTGAAGAAAGAAAGAGAGGGCCTGGACAGAGAGAGTGAGATGATGAACAAAGAGAAGCTGGATT